>NC_081365.1:1712240-1714740 GCF_030684315.1 Stegostoma tigrinum
TGTGTGTGTCTGTGTGTGTGTGTGTGAGACCCCGTACCCCAGTGTGTGTGTGAGAGACGCCGTACCCCAGTGTGTGTGTGTGTGTGTGTGTGTGTGTCCCCGTACCCCAGTCTGTGTGTGTGTGTGAGAGAGACCCCGGACCCCTGTGTGTGTGTGTGTGAGACCCCGTACCCCAGTGTGTGTGTGTGTGTGAGACCCCGTACCCCAGTGCGTGTGTGTGTGTGTGTGAGACCCCTTACCCCAGTGTGTGTGTGAGTGTGTGTGAGAGAGACCCCGTACCCCAGTGTGTGTGTGTGTGTGAGACCCCGTACCCCAGTGTGTGTGTGTGTGTGTGTGAGAGAGACCCCGTACCCCAGTGTGTGTGTGTGTGGGTGTGTGTGTGAGAGAGACCCCGTACCCCTTTGTCTGTGTGTGTGAGAGAGACCCCGTACCCCTTTGTCTGTGTGTGTGAGAGAGACCCCGTACCCCTTTGTCTGTGTGTGTGTGAGAGACCCCGTACCTGTGTGTGTGTGTGAGAGAGACCCCGTACCCCAGTGTGTGTGAGAGACCCCGTACCCCGGTGTTTGTGTGTGTGAGAGAGACCCCGTACCCCTGTGTGTGTGTGTGTGTGAGAGAGACCCCGTACCCCTGTGTGTGTGTGTGTGTGAGAGACCCCGTACCCCAGTGTGTGTGTGTGTGTGTGTGTGTGAGAGACCCCGTACCCCAGTGTGTGTCTGTGTGTGTGTGTGTGTGTGTGTGTGTGTGTGAGAGAGAGCCCGTACCCCAGTGTGTGTGTGTGTGAGAGACCCTGTACCCCAGTGTGTGTGTGTGTGTGAGAGACCCGGTACCCCAGTGTGTGTGTGTGTGTGTGTGTGTGTGTGAGAGACCCCGTACCCCAGTGTGTGTGTGTGTGAGAGAGACCCCGTACCCCAGTGTGTGTGTGTGTGTGTGTGAGAGAGACCCCGTACCCCAGTGTGTGTGTGTGTGTGTGAGAGAGACCCCATACCCCAGTGTGTGTGTGTGTGTGTGAGAGAGACCCCGTACCCCTGTGTGTGTGTGTGTGTGTGTGTGTGTGTGAGAGACCCCGTACCCCTGTGTGTGTGTGTGTGAGAGAGACCCCGTACCCCTGTGTGTGTGTGTGTGAGAGAGACCCCGTACCCCTGTGTGTGTGTGTGTGTGTGTGTGTGTGTGTGAGAGACCCCGTACCCCTGTGTGTGTGTGTGTGTGTGTGTGTGAGAAACCCCGTACCCCTGTGTGTGTGTGTGTGTGTGTGTGAGAGAGACCCTGTACCCCTGTGTGTGTGTGTGTGTGTGAGAGAGACCCCGTACCCCTGTGTGTGTGTGTGTGTGTGTGAGAGAGACCCCGTACCCCTGTGTGTGTGTGTGTGAGAGACCCCGTACCCCTGTGTGTGTGTGTGTGTGTGTGAGAGAGACCCCGTACCCCTGTGTGTGTGTGTGTGTGAGAGAGACCCCGTACCCCTGTGTGTGTGTGAGAGAGACCCCGTACCCCTGTGTGTGTGTGTGTGTGTGTGTGTGTGAGAGAGACCCCGTACCCCTGTGTGTGTGTGTGTGTGTGTGTGTGTGTGAGAGAGACCCCGTACCCCTGTGTGTGTGTGTGTGTGTGTGTGTGTGAGAGAGACCCCGTACCCCTGTGTGTGTGTGTGTGTGTGT
Organism: Stegostoma tigrinum; assembly: GCF_030684315.1. Classification (NCBI taxonomy): domain Eukaryota; kingdom Metazoa; phylum Chordata; class Chondrichthyes; order Orectolobiformes; family Stegostomatidae; genus Stegostoma; species Stegostoma tigrinum. Next base: position 1,713,890 of record NC_081365.1, read on the forward strand.
GAGAGAGACCCCGTACCCCAGTGTGTGTGTGTGTGAGAGAGACCCCGTACCCCAGTGTGTGTGTGTGTGAGAGACCCCGTACCCCAGTGTGTGTGTGTGTGTGTGAGAGACCCCGTACCCCAGTGTGTGTGTGTGTGTGTGTGAGACCCCGTACCCCAGTGTGTGTGTGTGTGTGTGTGTGTGTGTGTGAGAGACCCCCTACCCCAGTGTGTGTGTGTGAGAGACCCCGTACCCCAGTCTGTGTGTGTGTGTGAGAGACCCCGTACCCCTGTGTGTGTGTGTGTGTGAGAGAGAGACCCCGTACCCCTGTGTGTGTGTGTGTGTGAGAGAGACCCCGTACCCCTGTGTGTGTGTGTGTGTGTGAGAGAGACCCCGTACCCCTGTGTGTGTGTGAGAGAGACCCCGTACCCCTGTGTGTGTGTGTGTGTGTGAGAGAGACCCCGTATCCCTGTGTGTGTGTGTGTGTGTGTGTGAGAGAGACCCCGTACCCCTGTCTGTGTGTGTGTGTGTGTGTGTGTGTGTGTGTGTGTGTGTGAGAGAGACCCCGTACCCCTGTCTGTGTGTGTGTGTGTGTGTGTGTGAGAGAGACCCTGTACCCCAGTGTGTGTGTGTGTGAGAGAGACCCTGTACCCCAGTGTGTGTGTGTGAGAGACCCCGTACCCCAGTGTGTGTGTGTGTGTGTGTGTGAGAGAGACCCCGTACCCCAGTGTGTGTGTGTGAGAGACCCCGTACCCCTGTGTGTGTGTGTGTGTGTGTGTGTGAGAGACCCCGTACCCCAGTGTGTGTGTGTGTGAGACCCCGTACCCCAGTGTGTGTGTGTGTGTGAGACCCCGTACCCCAGTGTGTGTGTG